>NW_027139428.1:180000-197500 GCF_035084215.1 Heptranchias perlo
GGGACTGAGAGACACCGGTCAGTGTACAGATATCTCCCTGAGAGAGAGGGGACTGAGAGACACCAGTCAGTGTACAGATATCTCCCTGAGAGAGAGGGGGGACTGAGAGACACCAGTCAGTGTACAGATATCTCCCTGAGAGAGAGAGGGGACTGAGAGACACCAGTCAGTGTACAGATATCACCCTGAGAGAGAGGGGACTGAGAGACACCAGTCAGTGTGCAGATATCTCCCTGAGAGAGAGGGGACTGAGAGACACCAGTCAGTGTACAGATATCTCCCTGAGAGAGAGGGGACTGAGAGACACCAGTCAGTGTACAGATATCTCCCTGAGAGAGAGGGGACTGAGAGACACCAGTCAGTGTACAGATATCTCCCTGAGAGAGAGGGGGACTGAGAGACACCGGTCAGTGTACAGATATCTCCCTGAGAGAGAGGGGACAGAGAGACACCAGTCAGTGTACAGATATCTCCCTGAGAGAGAGGGGACTGAGAGACACCGGTCAGTGTACAGATATCACCCTGAGAGAGAGGGGACTGAGAGACACCGGTCAGTGTTCAGATATCTCCCTGAGAGAGAGGGACTGAGAGACACCAGTCAGTGTACAGATATCTCCCTGAGAGAGAGGGGACTGAGAGACACCAGTCAGTGTACAGATATCTCCCTGAGAGAGAGGGGGGACTGAGAGACACCGGTCAGTGTACAGATATCTCCCTGAGAGAGAGGGGACTGAGAGACACCAGTCAGTGTACAGATATCTCCCTGAGAGAGAGGGGACTGAGAGACACCAGTCAGTGTACAGATATCTCCCTGAGAGAGAGGGGACTGAGAGACACCAGTCAGTGTACAGATATCTCCCTGAGAGAGAGGGGACTGAGAGACACCAGTCAGTGTACAGGTATCTCCCTGAGAGAGAGGGACTGAGAGACACCAGTCAGTGTACAGATATCACCCTGAGGGAGAGGGGACTGAGATACACCAGTCAGTGAACAGATATCTCCCTGAGAGAGAGGGGACTGAGAGACACCTGTCAGTGTACAGATATCTCCCTGAGAGAGGGGGGACTGAGAGACACCGGTCAGTGTACAGATATCTCCCTGAGAGAGAGGGGACTGAGAGACACCTGTCAGTGTACAGATATCTCCCTGAGAGAGAGGGGACTGAGAGACACCGGTCAGTGTACAGATATCGCCCTGAGAGCGAGGGGACAGAGAGACACCAGTCAGTGTACAGATATCTCCCTGAGAGAGAGAGGACTGAGAGACACCAGTCAGTGTACAGATATCTCCCTGAGAGAGAGGGGACTGAGAGACACCGGTCAGTGTACAGATATCTCCCTGAGAGAGAGGGGGGACTGAGAGACACCGGTCAGTGTACAGATATCTCCCTGAGAGAGAGGGGGGACTGAGAGACACCGGTCAGTGTACAGATATCTCCCTGAGAGAGAGGGGGGACTGAGAGACACCAGTCAGTGTACAGATATCTCCCTGAGAGAGAGGGGACTGAGAGACACCAGTCAGTGTACAGATATCTCCCTGAGAGAGAGAGGGGACTGAGAGACACCAGTCAGTGTACAGATATCTCCCTGAGGGAGAGGGGACTGAGAGACACCAGTCAGTGTACAGATATCTCCCTGAGAGAGAGGGACTGAGAGACACCAGTCAGTGTACAGATATCTCCCTGAGAGAGAGGGGACTGAGAGACACCAGTCAGTGTACAGGTATCTCCCTGAGAGAGAGGGACTGAGAGACACCAGTCAGTGTACAGATATCACCCTGAGGGAGAGGGGACTGAGAGACACCAGTCAGTGTACAGATATCTCCCTGAGAGAGAGGGGACTGAGAGACACCTGTCAGTGTACAGATATCTCCCTGAGAGAGAGAGGACTGAGAGACACCAGTCAGTGTACAGATATCTCCCTGAGAGAGAGGGGACTGAGAGACACCGGTCAGTGTACAGATATCTCCCTGAGAGAGAGGGGGGACTGAGAGACACCGGTCAGTGTACAGATATCTCCCTGAGAGAGAGGGGGGACTGAGAGACACCGGTCAGTGTACAGATATCTCCCTGAGAGAGAGGGGGGACTGAGAGACACCAGTCAGTGTACAGATATCTCCCTGAGAGAGAGAGGGGACTGAGAGACACCAGTCAGTGTACAGATATCTCCCTGAGGGAGAGGGGACTGAGAGACACCAGTCAGTGTACAGATATCTCCCTGAGAGAGAGGGACTGAGAGACACCAGTCAGTGTACAGATATCTCCCTGAGAGAGAGGGGACTGAGAGACACCAGTCAGTGTACAGATATCTCCCTGAGAGAGAGGGGACTGAGAGACACCGGTCAGTGTACAGATATCTCCCTGAGAGAGAGGGGACTGAGAGACACCAGTCAGTGTACAGATATCTCCCTGACAGAGAGGGGACTGAGAGACACCAGTCAGTGTACAGATATCTCCCTGAGAGAGAGGGGACTGAGAGACACCAGTCAGTGTACAGATATCTCCCTGAGAGAGAGGGGACTGAGAGACACCGGTCAGTGTACAGATATCTCCCTGAGAGAGAGGGGACTGAGAGACACCGGTCAGTGTACAGATATCTCCCTGAGAGAGAGGGGACTGAGAGACACCAGTCAGTGTACAGATATCTCCCTGAGAGAGGGGGGACTGAGCGACACCAGTCAGTGTACAGATATCTCCCTGAGAGAGAGGGACTGAGAGACACCAGTCAGTGTACAGATATCTCCCTGAGAGAGAGAGGGGACTGAGAGACACCAGTCAGTGTACAGATATCTCCCTGAGGGAGAGGGGACTGAGAGACACCAGTCAGTGTACAGATATCTCCCTGAGAGAGAGGGACTGAGAGACACCAGTCAGTGTACAGATATCTCCCTGAGAGAGAGGGGACTGAGAGACACCAGTCAGTGTACAGATATCTCCCTGAGAGAGAGGGGACTGAGAGACACCGGTCAGTGTACAGATATCTCCCTGAGAGAGAGGGGACTGAGAGACACCAGTCAGTGTACAGATATCTCCCTGACAGAGAGGGGACTGAGAGACACCAGTCAGTGTACAGATATCTCCCTGAGAGAGAGGGGACTGAGAGACACCAGTCAGTGTACAGATATCTCCCTGAGAGAGAGGGGACTGAGAGACACCGGTCAGTGTACAGATATCTCCCTGAGAGAGAGGGGACTGAGAGACACCGGTCAGTGTACAGATATCTCCCTGAGAGAGAGGGGACTGAGAGACACCAGTCAGTGTACAGATATCTCCCTGAGAGAGGGGGGACTGAGCGACACCAGTCTGTATAACCAACGCCCCAAACGCAGTGCAAAGAACGAAAGCAA
This sequence comes from Heptranchias perlo, assembly GCF_035084215.1. Lineage (NCBI taxonomy): Eukaryota > Metazoa > Chordata > Chondrichthyes > Hexanchiformes > Hexanchidae > Heptranchias > Heptranchias perlo. The sequence goes on from NW_027139428.1 coordinate 183,346, forward strand.
TCGGAGGCAGCAATGGCGGTCTTTCAGTTGGTCTTTTATTGACAAGAGCCATCGTTTTTTCCGCCCTCCTCCTCCCCCCTCCCCCCTCCCTGCCTCAGCCCCCACCCGCCTCCTTCAGGGCCTGAAGCAGCCTCTGCGACTCCAGGTCCACGGCCCCACTGTCGCCTCGGCCCACGGCCTTCCTCAGCCGCCCGGCCGCCCGGTTGGCCCGCGGCTCCCTCAGCCGCTGCAAGAGATCTCGCAGGTCGCTCTCCCGAGAGGGCGGCTGCTCGAAGCTGAAGTCCAGGCTCTCGTCCACCTCGAACTCCGAGGGAGGCGGGCCCTCCCCCTCGGCCGGCGGCCGGCCCCAGAAGTCCAGCAAGTCCTCGTACTCCAGGTCCCGGCTCCTGCGGCCGAGGCCGGGCCTCCAGGCCCCCGGTCTCGCCTGGCGCGGCTCGGCCCGCGGCCGCTCGCTCGTGGGTCGGGTGACGTCCTCGAAGCAAAGGATTCTCTGCAGCGGGGTTTTGGGGCGGGGGGGTGGGCGGGGGGGGGGGGGGGGGAGAAAGGAGGAGAGAGGGGGGGATTAGCGGCAGAACCGGGAGACGTCAAGTCAAGCGCCCCCCACCTCACCGTCAGCAGGAAAGGCCCAGGCTTCATTCCGGGCCTGTGCATCGTTAAGCCCGACTCTCACCTTGGCATAAAAGTTTCCAGTGGCGCATCGGTGGGCAGCAAATTCGCAGAAGTCGGAGAAGTCTGGAAATCCGGGAATGTCGCTGCAGACGGCGACTGTGGATGGAGAATGGAGGCTTACATTATTCCAGGTATCTGGCGGGAGTCCCCTCTCCCTCTCCCCGGGGCCCTGACTCTCGTTGGCCCCATTCTCCGTGAGCGATTGTTGGCGGGTCAACAGGGCGGGGAATGGGGAGCGGGAACCCCGGGGGGGCAGATTAGCCCACCTCCCCAACCCAGGGGGGGTCTCTGGACAGGGGATGGGGAGCGGGAACCCCAGGGGGCAGATTAGCCCACCTCCCCAACCCAGGGGGGGGTCTCTGGACAGGGAATGGGGAGCGGGAACACCAGGGGGCAGATTAGCCCACTTCCCCAACCCAGGGGGGGGTCTCTGGACAGGGAATGGGGAGCGGGAACACCAGGGGGCAGATTAGCCCACTTCCCCAACCCAGGGGGGTCTCTGGACAGGGAATGGGGAGCGGGAACCCCAGGGGGCAGATTAGCCCACCTCCCCAACCCAGGGGGGGTCTCTGGACAGGGAATGGGGAGCGGGAACCCCAGGGGGCAGATTAGCCCACCTCCCCAACCCAGGGGGGTCTCTGGACAGGGAATGGGGAGTGGGAACACCAGGGGCCGATTAGCCCACCTCCCCAACCCAGGGGGTCTCTGGACAGGGAATGGGGAGCGGGAACCCCGGGGGCCGATTAGCCCACCTCCCCAACCCAGGGGGTCTCTGGACAGGGAATGGGGAGCGGGAACCCCGGGGGCCGATTAGCCCACCTCCCCAACCCAGGGGGTCTCTGGACAGGGAATTGGGAGCGGGAACCCCAGAGGCCGATTAGCCCACCTCCCCAACCCAGGGGGTCTCTGGACAGGGAATGGGGAGCGGGAACCCCAGGGGCCGATTAGCCCACCTCCCCAACCCAGGGGGTCTCTGGACAGGGAATGGGGAGCGGGAACCCTGGGGCAGATTAGCCCGCCTCCCCAACCCAGGGGGTCTCTGGACAGGGAATGGGGAGCGGGAACCCCAGGGGCCGATTAGCCCACCTCCCCAACCCAGGGGGTCTCTGGACAGGGAATGGGGAGCGGGAACCCCAGAGGCTGATTAGCCCACCTCCCCAACCCAGGGGGGGTCTCTGGACAGGGAATGGGGAGCGGGAACACCAGGGGCCGATTAGCCCACCTCCCCAACCCAGGGGGTCTCTGGACAGGGAATGGGGAGCGGGAACCCCAGAGGCCGATTAGCCCACCTCCCCAACCCAGGGGGTCTCTGGACAGGGAATGGGGAGCGGGAAACCCAGAGGCTGATTAGCCCACCTCCCCAACCCAGGGGGTCTCTGGACAGGGAATGGGGAGCGGGAACCCCGGGGGCCGATTAGACCACCTCCCCAACCCAGGGGGTCTCTGGACAGGGAATGGGGAGCGGGAACCCCGGGGGCCGATTAGCCCACCTCCCCAACCCAGGGGGTCTCTGGACAGGGAATGGGGAGCGGGAACCCCGGGGGCAGATTAGCCCACCTCCCCAACCCAGGGGGTCTCTGGACAGGGAATGGGGAGCGGGAACCCCAGGGGCCGATGAGCCCACCTCCCCAACCCAGGGGGTCTCTGGACAGGGAATGGGGAGCGGGAACCCCAGGGGCCGATTAGCCCACCTCCCCAACCCAGGGGGTCTCTGGACAGGGAATGGGGAGCGGGAACCCCGGGGGCAGATTAGCCCACCTCCCCAACCCAGGGGGTCTCTGGACAGGGAATGGGGAGCGGGAACCCCAGGGGCCGATGAGCCCACCTCCCCAACCCAGGGGGTCTCTGGACAGGGAATGGGGAGCGGGAACCCCAGGGGCCGATTAGCCCACCTCCCCAACCCAGGGGGTCTCTGGACAGGGAATGGGGAGCGGGAACCCCAGGGCTGATTCGCACCCCTCCCCCTCCCGAACCCAGGGTCAATTGTAGCCCCCCCAGTCCTGCCCCCAGACAACTGTGCATCAGCAAGCTCAAACTCGGCCGAGAATTTAGCCTGGGCCTTTCCTGCGGTTTGTGCGGGGCTCGGCGGAGGCAGGATTGGGACGGCCCTCACCTGTTGGGACGAGTCCATGATTCTCCAGCTGGTCCAGGGTGGCGACGTCCCTGTTGTCACAGCCTGAATTCAGACGTTTCCTGCAGACGAGCCGAGCTCGATAGACGGGCGTCAAGGCTGAGAAGTATGTCTCGTACTCCGTACTGGAGAGAGGGGAGCCCTGCACGGCCGCAACTGTTTCATCTGGCCCACAAAGTGAACAGCACATGCTGAGGAGCACTGGGAGAACAGACAATCATCGAGGTACAGGCCGGGGTTAGATACAGAGTAAAGCTCCCTCTACACCGTCCCGTCAAACACTCCCAGGGCAGGTACAGGGTTAGATACAGAGTAAAGCTCCCTCTACACTGTCCCGTCAAACACTCCCAGGGCAGGTACAGGGTTAGATACAGAGTGAAGCTCCCTCTACACCGTCCCGTCAAACACTCCCAGGGCAGGTACAGGGTTAGATACAGAGTAAAGCTCACTCTACACTGTCCCGTCAAACACTCCCAGGGCAGGTACAGGGTTAGATACAGAGTAAAGCTCCCTCTACACTGTCCCGTCAAACACTCCCAGGGCAGGGACAGGGTTAGATACAGAGTAAAGCTCCCTCTACACTGTCCCATCAAACACTCCCAGGGCAGGTACAGGGTTAGATACAGAGTAAAGCTCCCTCTACACCGTCCCGTCAAACACTCCCAGGGCAGGTACAGGGTTAGATACAGAGTAAAGCTCCCTCTACACCGCCCCATCAATCACTCCCAGGGGCAGGTACAGGGTTAGATACAGAGTAAAGCTCCCTCTACACTGTCCCATCAAACACTCCCAGGGGCAGGTACAGGGTTAGAGACAGAGTAAAGCTCCCTCTACACTGTCCCATCAAACACTTCCAGGGCAGGTACAGGGTTAGATTCAGAGTAAAGCTCCCTCTGCACTGTCCCATCAAACACTCCCAGGGCAGGTACAGGGTTAGATACAGAGTAAAGCTCCCTCTACACTGTCCCATCAAACACTCCCAGGGCAGGTACAGGGTTAGATACAGAGTAAAGCTCCCTCTACACCGTCCCATCAAACACTCCCAGGGGCAGGTACAGGGTTAGATACAGAGTAAAGCTCCCTCTACACCGTCCCATCAAACACTCCCAGGGTCAGGTACAGGGTTAGATACAGAGTAAAGCTCCCTCTACACCGTCCCATCAAACACTCCCAGGGTCAGGTACAGGGTTAGATACAGAGTAAAGCTCCCTCTACACCGTCCCATCAAACACTCCCAGGGCAGGTACAGGGTTAGATACAGAGTAAAGCTCCCTCTACACTGTCCCATCAAACACTCCCAGGGCAGGTACAGGGTTAGATACAGAGTAAAGCTCCCTCTACACTGTCCCATCAAACACTCCCGGGGGCAGGTACAGGGTTAGATACAGAGTAAAGCTCCCTCCCTCTACACTGTCCCATCAAACACTCCCAGGGCAGGTACAGGGTTCGATACAGAGTAAAGCTCCCTCTACACTGTCCCATCAAACACTCCCGGGGGCAGGTACAGGGTTCAATACAGAGTAAAGCTCCCTCTACACTGTCCCATCAAACACTCCCAGGGCAGGTACAGGGTTAGATACAGAGTGAAGCTCCCTCTACACTGTCCCGTCAAACACTCCCAGGGCAGGTACAGGGTTCGATACAGAGTAAAGCTTCCTCTACACTGTCCCGTCAAACACTCCCAGGGCAGGTACAGGGTTAGATACAGAGTAAAGCTCCCTCTACACTGTCCCATCAAACACTCCCAGGGCAGGTACAGGGTTAGATACAGAGTAAAGCTCCCTCTACACCGTCCCGTCAAACACTCCCAGGGCAGGTACAGGGTTAGATACAGAGTAAAGCTCCCTCTACAGCGTCCCATCAAACACTCCCAGGGCAGGTACAGGGTTAGATACAGAGTAAAGCTCCCTCTACACCGTCCCATCAAACACTCCCAGGGCAGGTCCAGGATTAGATACAGAGTAAAGCTCCCACTACACTGTCCCATCAAACACTCCCAGGGCAGGTACAGGGTTAGATACAGAGTAAAGCTCCCTCTACACTGTCCCATCAAACACTCCCGGGGGCAGGTACAGGGTTAGATACAGAGTAAAGCTCCCTCTACACCGTCCCATCAAACACTCCCAGGGCAGGTACAGGGTTAGATACAGAGTAAAGCTCCCTCTACACTGTCCCATCAAACACTCCCAGGGCAGGTACAGGGTTAGATACAGAGTAAAGCTCCCTCTACACTGTCCCATCAAACACTCCCAGGGCAGGTACAGGGTTAGATACAGAGTAAAGCTCCCTCTACACTGTCCCGTCAAACACTCCCAGGGGCAGGTACAGGGTTAGATACAGAGTAAAGCTCCCTCTACACTGTCCCGTCAAACACTCCCAGGGGCAGGTACAGGGTTAGATACAGAGTAAAGCTCCCTCTACACTGTCCCGTCAAACACTCCCAGGGTCAGGTACAGGGTTAGATACAGAGTAAAGCTCCCTCTACACTGTCCCATCAAACACTCCCAGGGCAGGTACAGGGTTAGATACAGAGTAAAGCTCCCTCTACACCGTCCCATCAAACACTCCCAGGGTCAGGTACAGGGTTAGATACAGAGTAAAGCTCCCTCTACACTGTCCCGTCAAACACTCCCAGGGCAGGTACAGGGTCAGATACAGAGTAAAGCTCCCTCTACACTGTCCCATCAAACACTCCCAGGGCAGGTACAGGGTTCGATACAGAGTAAAGCTCCCTCTACACTGTCCCATCAAACACTCCCAGGGCAGGTGCAGGGTTAGATACAGAGTAAAGCTCCCTCTACACTGTCCCATCAAACACTCCCAGGGCAGGTACAGGGTTCGATACAGAGTAAAGCTCCCTCTACACTGTCCCGTCAAACACTCCCAGGGTCAGGTACAGGGTTAGATACAGAGTAAAGCTCCCTCTACACTGTCCCATCAAACACTCCCAGGGCAGGTACAGGGTTAGATACAGAGTAAAGCTCCCTCTACACCGTCCCATCAAACACTCCCAGGGTCAGGTACAGGGTTAGATACAGAGTAAAGCTCCCTCTACACTGTCCCGTCAAACACTCCCAGGGCAGGTACAGGGTTAGATACAGAGTAAAGCTCCCTCTACACTGTCCCATCAAACACTCCCAGGGCAGGTACAGGGTTCGATACAGAGTAAAGCTCCCTCTACACTGTCCCGTCAAACACTCCCAGGGCAGGTACAGGGTTAGATACAGAGTAAAGCTCCCTCTACACTGTCCCGTCAAACACTCCCAGGGCAGGTACAGGGTTAGATACAGAGTAAAGCTCCCTCTACACTGTCCCATCAAACACTCCCAGGGCAGGTACAGGGTTAGATACAGAGTAAAGCTCCCTCTACACTGTCCCATCAAACACTCCCAGGGCAGGTACAGGGTTAGATACAGAGTAAAGCTCCCTCTACACTGTCCCATCAAACACTCCCGGGGGCAGGTCCAGGGTTCGATCGGGAACGAATCTCCAGCTTTCCTCATGCCCTCTGTCCGAGGTTGGGTTTGACCCCTGTTCCCAGGGCGGGGGGTGAAAGGTCAGCGACCGATGCTATGCCTCATCCAGTCTCGACCCCCTCCCTCTCCCGCCTCCCCCCCTCCGAACTTCGGGACAGAAGAGTCTCTGTCCCGCCTCCTGTCTGGGGGTCTGGGTTTGGCGCCAAGTCCCAGGTGGGTGACCGTCCCTCCCTCCCTCCCTCCCTCCGTCCCTCCCTCCGTCCCTCACCCTTCGGCTCCTCACCACACACTGTGACCAAATGGACGGTCTGACCCCCGTCCATTGGTGTGAGAGCACGGCCCGCGGGGTGGAACTGAACGCATTTTGAATGGCAACAGGGTCGCATGACCTCACGGGGAGGAAACGGTGTCAGAGACCGCGCCCCCCCCCTCAGATCGCACTTCCTGTTTGTTCACGTCACCAAGGGCCGAGAGTTCCAAGTTCCAGATACCTTCCTCCCACTGTGCGGGTCAGGGGGAAGAGGCCTTGGGTCACGGGGCAGGTCAGGGGTCGGGGGGAAGAGGCCTTGGGTCACGGGGCAGGTCAGGGGTCGGGGGGAAGAGGCCTAGGGTCACGGGGCAGGTCAGGGGTCAGGGGAAGGGGCCCACAGTGCAGGACAGGGGTCGGGGGAAGGGGGCCTCGGGTCATGGTGCAGGTCAGGGGTCAGGGGAAGGGGCCCACAGTGCAGGACAGGGGTCGGGGGAAGGGGGTCTCGGGTCACGGTGCAGGTCAGGGGTCAGGGGAAGAGGCCTAGGGTCACGGTGTAGGTCAGGGGTTGGGGGAGGAGTCACAGTGCAGGACAGGGGTCGGGGGAAGGGGTCGAGGGTTGCGGTGCAGGTCAGAGGTCAGGGGAAGGGCCACAGTGCAGGATAGGGGTCGGGGGAAGGGGGTCTAGGGTCACGGTGCAAGTCAGGGGTCAGGGGAAGAGGCCTAGGGTCACGGTGCAGGTCAGGGGTCAGGGGAGGAGTCACAGTGCAGGACAGGGGTCGGGGAAGGGGGTCTAGGGTTGCGGTGCAGGTCAGGGGTCAGGGGAAGGGCCACAGTGCAGGACAGGGTTCAGCGGAAGGGTCGAAGGTCACGTGCAGGACAGGGTTCAGGGGAAGGGGCAAGGGTCACTGTGCAGGTTAGGGGAAGGGGCAAGGGTCAGGGGTCAGGGGAAGGGCCGAGGGTCACAGTGCAGGTCAGGGGAAGGGGGCGAGGGTCACGGTTGCAAGAACACTGGGATTTCTGTTCCCCAACCCACCACCCCCGGCCGAGATACATATTCCAAAGACTCGGACAAACCCTCGCAGCCCCCTCGAGGGACCCTCCGGGGTCGTTAGCACGCAGTTCACATCTCAGACTTAGCAACGTCTGACTCACAGGGTCTCTCAAGTTTGACCCCTGGGACCCCCCCACTCCGCGGCCAGGATATCGGCCGTTCCTTCAGCGTCGCTGGGTCAAAATCCTGGAACTCCCTTCCTAACGGCACTGTGGGAGAACCTTCACCACACGGACTGCAGCAGTTCAAGAAGGCGATTAGGGATGGGCAATAAATGCCGGCCTCGCCAGCAACGCCCACATCCCATGAACGAATAATAAAAGAACATAAGGAGATATTAGGACAGGTGACCAAAAGCTTGGTCAAAGAGGGAGGTTTTAAGGAGCGTCTTAAAGGAGGAGAGAGAGGCGGAGAGGTTTAGGGAGGGAATTCCAGAGCTCAGGGCCCAGGCAGCTGAAGGCACGGCCGCCAATGGTGGAGCGATGGGTATCGAGGAGAGGCCGGAATCGGAGGAGGGCAGAGATCTCGGAGGGTTGGAGGAGGCTACAGAGATAGGGAGGGGTGGGGGGGGCGAGGGCCACGGAGGGACGTCCAGCGAGCGCAGGGGGGGGGATGGGTGAACGGGGACTCGGTGCGAGTTAGGAGACGGAGAGCAGGAGCTTCAGATGAGCTGATGGTTACTGAGGGGAGGAAGGTGGGAGGCCGGCCAGGAGAGCGTTGGAATAGTCGAGTCTGGAGGCGACAAAGGGCACGGGCGAGGGTTTCAGCAGCAGATGGGCTGAGACGGGGGACGGAGACGGAGACGAGCGATGCGTTGTCGAAATGTAACGGGAGGTGAGTATTAATTAGAGCAGTGATCGGAGTCTGAGAGTATTACAACTGGTGCAGTTGGCCGACGTCACCAGCTTTAGCCGGCCGGTAAATTGCCTGGCTCAGAGTTTTTTTTTTATTCGTTCACGGGAGGTGGGCGTCGCTGGCGAGGCCGGCATTTATTGCCCATCCCTAATCGCCCCTTGAGAAGGTGGTGGTGAGCCGCCTTCTTCAACCGCTGCAGTCCGTGTGGTGAAGGTTCTCCCACAGTGCCGTTAGGAAGGGAGTTCCAGGATTTTGACCCAGCGACGATGAAGGAACGGCCGATATATTTCCAAGTCGGGATGGTGTGTGACTCGGAGGGGAACGTGCAGGTGGTGTTGTCCCCATGCGCCCGCTGCCCTGGTCCTTCTAGGTGGTAGAGGTCGCGGGTTTGGGAGGTGCTGTTGAAGAAGCCTTGGCGAGTTGCTGCAGTGCATCCTGTGGATGGTCCACACTGCAGCCACTGTGCGCCGGTGGTGAAGGGAGTGAATGTTTAGGGTGGTGGATGGGGTGCCGATCAAGCGGGCTGCTTTGTCCTGGATGGTGTCGAGCTTCTCGAGTGTTGTTGGAGCTGCACTCATCCAGGCAAGTGGAGAGTATTCCATCGCACTCCTGACTTGTGCCTTGTAGATGGTGGAAAGGCTTTTGGGAGTCAGGAGGTGAGTCACTCGCCGCAGAATACCCAGCCTCTGACCTGCTCTTGTAGCCACAGTATTTATATGGCTGGTCCAGTTAAGTTTCTGGTCAATGGTGGCCCCCAGGATGTTGATGGTGGGGGATTCGGCGATGGTAATGCCGTTGAATGTCAAGGGGAGGTGGTTAGACTCTCTCTTGTTGGAGATGGTCATTGCCTGGCACTTATCTGGCGCGAATGTTACTTGCCACTTATCAGCCCAAGCCTGGATGTTGTCCAGGTCTTGCTGTATGCGGGCACGGACTGCTTCATTATTTGAGGGGTTGCGAATGGAACTGATCACTGTGCAATCATCAGCGAACATCCCCATTTCTGACCTTATGATGGAGGGAAGGTCATTGATGAAGCAGCTGAAGATGGTTGGGCCTAGGACACTGCCCTGAGGAACTCCTGCAGCAATGTCCTGGGGCTGAGGTGATTGGCCTCCAACAACCACGACCATCTTCCTTTGCGTGCAGGGGCAGAAAGGTATTCAGAGCTGACAGGACCATGTCCTCGCGAGCGGCCAAATTACTCGCCTTCCTTTGCTCCCTTGTGTTGACTTTTTTTTTATTCATTCATGGGATGTGGGCGTCGCTGGCGAGGCCGGCATTTATTGCCCATCCCTAATCGCCCCTTGAGAAGGTGGTGGTGAGCCGCCTTCTTGAACCGCTGCAGTCCGTGTGGTGACGGTTCTCCCACAGTGCTGTTCGGAAGGGAGTTCCAGGATTTTGACCCAGCGACGATGAAGGAACGGCCGATATATTTCCAAGTCGGGATGGTGTGTGACTTGGAGGGGAACGTGCAGGTGGTGTTGTTCCCATGTCCTGCTGCTCTTGTCCTTCTAGGTGGGAAAGGTCATGGGTTTGGGAGGTGCTGTCGAAGAAGCCTTGGCGAGTTGCTGCAGTGCATCCTGTGGGTGGTACACACTGCAGCCACTGTGCGCCGGTGGTGAAGGGAGTGAATGTTTAGAAACATAGAAAATAGGAGCAAGAGTAGGCCATTCGGGCCTGCTCCGCCATTCAATATGATCATGGCTGATCATCTAACTCAGTACCGTGTTCCCGCTTTCTCCCCATATCCCTTGATCCCTTTAGCATTAAGAAATATATCTATCTCCTTCTTGAATACATCTAATGACTTGGCCTCCACTGCCTTCTGTGGTAGAGAATTCCACAGGTTCACCACCCTCTGAGTGAAGAAATTTCTCCTCATCTCGGTTCTTGGTGTCCTAGCCCGTATCCTGAGACCATGAACCCCTGGTTCTGGACTCCCCAGCCATCGGGAACATCCTTCCTGCATCGAGTCTGTCTAGTCCTGTTTGAATTTTACATGTTTCGATGAGATCACATCTCATTCTTCTAAACTCTAGTGAATATAGGCCTAGTCGACCCAATCTCTCCTCATAGGACAGTCCTGCCATCCCCAGGGATCAGTCTGGTGAACCTTCGCTGCACTCCCTCCATGGCAAGGACATCCGTCCTCAGATAAGGAGACCAAAACTGCGCACAATACTCCAGGTGTGGTCTCACCAAGGCTCTGTATAACTGCAGTAAGACATCCCTGCTCCTGTACTCAAATCCTCTTGCAATGAAGGCCAACATATCATTCGCCTTCCTAACTGCTTGCTGCACCTGAATGTTTGCTTTCAGCGACTGGTGTACAAGGACACCCAGGTCTCGTTGCACCTCCCCTTTTCCCAATCTATCACCATTCAGATAATAATCTGCCTTTCTGTTTTTACGACCAAAGTGGATAACCTCACATTTATCTACGTTATACTGCATCTGCTATGTTCTTGCCCACTCACCCAACTTGTCTAAATCACATTGGAGCCTCTTTGCATCCTCCTCACAGCTCACAATCCACCCCAGCTTTGTGTCATCTGCAAACTTGGAAATGTTACATTTGGTTCCCTCATCCAAATCATTGATATATATTGTGAATAGCTGGGGTCCAAGCACTGATCCCTGCCGTACCCCACTAGTCACTGCCTGTCACCCCGAAAAAGATTTATTCCTACTCTCTGTTTCCTGTCTGTCAACCAATTCTCAATCCATGCCAGTATATTCCCCCCAATCCCATGTGCTTTAATTTTGCACACTAACCTCTTATGTGGGAGCTGGATGGGGCGCCAATCGAGCGGGCTGCTTTGTCCTGGATGGTGTCGAGCTTCTCGAGTGTCGTCGAGCTGCACTCGTCCAGGCAAGTGGAGAGTATTCCATCGCACTCCTGACTTGTACAGGGCGCTGGTGAGACCACACCTCGAGTCCTGCGTACAGTTCTGGTGCCCTTATTTAAGGAAGGACCGACTCGCATTGGAGGCAGTTCAGAGATGGCTCACTCGGTTGATTCCGGGTATGGAAGGGTTGTCTTGTGAGGAAAGATTGAACAGGTTGGGTCTATACTCATTGGATGAATGAGAGGAGATCTTCCTGAAAACAAAAGATTCCGAGGAGACTCGATAGGGTAGATGCTGAGAGGGCGTTGCCCCTCAGAGGAATCCAGATCTAGGGGGTCATCGTCTCAGGATAAGGGGTCGCCCACTTAAGACGGAGATGAGGCGAATCTTTGGAATTCTTTACCCAAAGAGTGGTGGAGGCTGAGTCACTGATCCATTCAAGGCCGAGTTAGACAAATTTTTGATCAGCGAGGGAGTCAGAGGGTACGGGGAAAGGGCGGGAAAGTGGAGTTGAGGTCGAAGATCAGCCATGAATCTCATGGAATGGCGGAGCAGCCTCGAAGGGCCAAATGGCCGACTCCTGGCTCCTATCTCGGATAGGACAACCCTCTCATCCCAGGAATCAATCTGGTGAACCCTTCGTTGCACCGCCTCGAAGGCAAGTCTATCCTTCCTTAGATAAGGAGACCAGAACTGGACACAGTACTCCAGGTGAGGTCTCACCAAAGCCCTGTACAATTGTAGTAAGACTTCCTTACTCTTGTACTCCAACCCCCTTGCAATAAAGGCCAACATACCATTTGCCTTCCTAACTGCTCGCTGTCCCTGCAGGTTAACTTTCTGCGTTTCGTGTACCAGGACACCCAAATCCCTCTGAACACCAACATTTAATAGTTTCTCACCATTTAAAAGATCTGTTTTTCTATTCTTCCCACCAAAGTGAATAACCTCACATTTCCCCATATTATACTCCATCTGCCACCTTCTTGCCCACTCACTTAACCTGTCTATATCCCTTTGCAGACTCTCTGTGTCCTCCTCACAGCTTACTTTCCCACCGAGCTTTGTATCGTCAGCAAACTTGGATACATTACACTCGGTCCCTTCATCTAAGTCATTAATATAGATTGTAAATAGCTGAGGCCCGAGCACTGATCCTTGTGGTACCCCACTAGTTACAGCCTGCCAACCTGAGAATGACCCATTTATCCCTACTCTCTGTTTCCTGTCCGTTAACCAATCCTCTATCCATGCTAATATATTACCCCCAACCTCATGAGCCCTGATTTTGTGTAACAACCTTTTATGTGGCACCTTATCGAATGCCTTTTGAAAATCTAAATATACTACATCTACTGGCTCCCCCTTATCGACCCTGCTAGTTACACCCTCAAAGAAGTCCAATAAATTTGTCAAACACTATTTCCCTTTCATAAAACCGTGCTGACTCTGCCCAATCATATTATGATTTTCTAAGTGCCCTGTTACCACGTCCTTAATAATGGATTCCAGCATTTTCCTGACGACCGATGTCAGGCTAACTGGCCTGCAGTTCCCTGTTTTCTCTCTCCCTCCTTTTTCGACATTCGCTGCCTTCCAATCCGCGGGGACCGTTCCAGAATCTAGGGCATTCTGGAAGATCACAACCGATGCGTCCACCATCTCTGCCGCCACCTCTTTTAGACCCCTCGGATGTCGGCCATCAGGTCCGGGGGATTGTCGGATTTTAGTCCCGTTATTTTCTCCAGTACTTTTTCTCGACTGATATTAATTATTTTCAGTTCCTCACTCTCATTAGACCCTTGGTCTGTTTTTTGTGTCTTCTCCCGTGAAGACAGATACAAAATATTTGTTTAATGTCTCTGCCGTTTCCTGATCCCCCGTTATAATTTCTCCCGTCTCAGCCTCGAAGGGACCCACGTTTACTTTTGCTGATCTCCTCCTTTTCACATACTTGTAGAAGCTCTTACAATCTGTTTTTATATTTCTTGCGAGTTTACTCTCATATTCTATCTTCTCCCCTTGTACCAAGTTTTTGGTCGTCCTTTGCTGGCTTCGAAGACTCTCCCAATCCTCAGGCCTCTTGGCGACATTAATGGCCTCTTCCTTTAATCTGATACCATCCTTAACTTCTCCAGTTAGCCAGGGATGGATCACTTTTCCCCTGGGGTTATTTGTCAATGGAATGTTTGTTCATTGAGAATTTTGAAATATTTCTTTAAATGTTGACCATCAGGCTAACTCGGCACCAGGCCCGAAATGAAGCATGGGCCTTTCCTGTTCTGTGTGTCCCCCCCCCACCAGACACCAGGGCAGGGGAGGCTTCCCGCACTTATCACGCAGCGAGAAAGAGACCAGACAGGACGACTTATTACTGAAAGGGATGGAGGAAGAGTTTATTTTTCTGGCCTATTTACAAGAATGAGCGACATTTATTGCCAAGGTAATTCTTCGTCGTCTCTCCCTCCCTCCCCTCTCTCTGAAACGGCCTCCTGCTGTCCCCCGACCCCCACTCGCACCTCGAGGGTCACCGGACAGGGATCAGGAGCAGGAGCCCGGTCTGATTCCCATCAAACACTCCCAGGGCAGGTACAGGGTTAGATACAGAGTAAAGCTCCCTCGACACTGTCCCATCAAACACTCCCAGGGTCAGGTACAGGGTTAGATACAGAGTAAAGCTCCCTCCACACTGTCCCATCAAACACTCCCAGGGCAGGTACAGGGTTAGATACAGAGTAAAGCTCCCTCTACACTGTCCCGTCAAACACTCCCAGGGCAGGTACAGGGTTAGATACAGAGTAAAGCTCCCTCTACACTGTCCCACCAAACACTCCCAGGGTCAGGTACAGGGTTAGATACAGAGTAAAGCTC
>NW_027139428.1:200000-210065 GCF_035084215.1 Heptranchias perlo
GGTAGGTCTCCTGCGGAGGAAGAGCAGAGAAATCCAGGACAGGTCGTCGGGCAGCGATCCCCCCACGACCCCGACCGTCGACCCCCACTTTATACCCAGTGTCGGCATCGAGCGCTCCCAGGGAGAGGTACGAGACAGACCTCCCTCCACACTACCATACAGAGCTCCCTCCACACTACCATACAGAGCTCCCTCCACACTACCATACAGAGCTCCCTCCACACCACAACACAGAGCTCCCTCCACACTACAACACAGAGCTCCCTCCACACTACAACACAGAGCTCCCTCCACACTACAACACAGAGCTCCCTCCACACTACCATACAGAGCTCCCTCCACACTACCATACAGAGCTCCCTCCACACTACAATACAGAGCTCCCTCCACACTACAATACAGAGCTCCCTCCACACGACAACACAGAGCTCCCTCCACACTACAATACAGAGCTCCTCCACACTACATACAGAGCTCCCTCCACACTACAATACAGAGCTCCCTCCGCACTACAATACAGAGCTCCCTCCACACTACAATACAGAGCTCCCTCAACACAATGATACAGAGCTCCCTCCACACTACAATACAGAGCTCCCTCTACACTACAATACAGAGCTCCCTCCACACTACAATACAGAGCTCCCTCCACACTACCATACAGAGCTCCCTCCACACTACCATACAGAGCTCCCTCCACACTACAATACAGAGCTCCTCCACACTACAATACAGAGCCTCCCTCCACACGACAACACAGAGCTCCCTCCACACTACAATACAGAGCTCCCTCCACACTACAATACAGAGCTCCCTCCACACTACAATACAGAGCTCCCTCCGCACTACAATACAGAGCTCCCTCCACATACAATACAGAGCTCCCTCAACACAATGAACAGAGCTCCCTCCACACTACAATACAGAGCTCCCTCTACACTACAATACAGAGCTCCCTCCACACTACAATACAGAGCTCCCTCCACACTACAATACAGAGCTCCCTCCACACTACAATACAGAGCTCCCTCCACACTACAATACAGAGCTCCCTCCACACTACAATACAGAGCTCCCTCCACACTACAATACAGAGCTCCCCTCCACACTACAATACAGAGCTCCCTCCACACTACAATACAGAGCTCCCTCCACACTACAATACAGAGCTCCCTCCACACTACAATACAGAGCTCCCTCCACACTACAATACAGAGCTCCCTCTACACTACAATACAGAGCTCCCTCCACACTACAATACAGAGCTCCCTCTACACCACAATACAGAGCTCCCTCCACACCACAATACAGAGCTCCCTCTACACACACAATACAGAGCTCCCTCCACACTACAATACAGAGCTCCCTCCACACTACAATACAGAGCTCCCTCCACAAGCTACAATACAGAGCTCCCTCCACACTACAATACAGAGCTCCCTCCACACTACAATACAGAGCTCCCTCTACACTACAATACAGAGCTCCCTCCACACTACAATACAGAGCTCCCTCTACACTACAATACAGAGCTCCCTCCACACTACAATACAGAGCTCCCTCTACACCACAATACAGAGCTCCCTCCCACACCACAATACAGAGCTCCCTCTACACTACAATACAGAGCTCCCTCTACACTACAATACAGAGCTCCCTCTACACCACAATACAGAGCTCCTCCACACGACAATACAGAGCTCCCTCCACACTACAATACAGAGCTCCCTCCATACTACAATACAGAGCTCCCTCCACACTACAATACAGAGCTCCCTCCACACCACAACACAGAGCTCCCTCTCCACTACAATACAGAGCTCCCTCTACACTACAATACAGAGCTCCCTCTACACTACAATACAGAGCTCCCTCTACACTACAATACAGAGCTCCCTCAACACTACAATACAGAGCTCCCTCCACACTACAATACAGAGCTCCCTCTACACCACAATACAGAGCTCCCTCCACACGACAATACAGAGCTCCCTCACACACTACAATACAGAGCTCCCTCCACACTACAATACAGAGCTCCCTCCACACCACAACACAGAGCTCCCTCTCCACTACAATACAGAGCTCCCTCCACACTACAATACAGAGCTCCCTCCACACTACAATACAGAGCTCCCTCCACACTACAATACAGAGCTCCCTCTACACTACAATACAGAGCTCCCTCTACACTACAATACAGAGCTCCCTCTACACTACAATACAGAGCTCCCCTCTACACTACAATACAGAGCTCCCTCCACACACAATACAGAGCTCCCCTCACACCACAATACAGAGCTCCCTCCACACTACAATACAGAGCTCCCTCACACTACGATACAGAGCTCCCTCCACACTACAATACAGAGCTCCCTCCGCACTACAATACAGAGCTCCCTCCACACTACAATACAGAGCTCCCTCAACACAATGATACAGAGCTCCCTCCACACTACAATACAGAGCTCCCTCTACACTACAATACAGAGCTCCCTCCACACTACAATACAGAGCTCCTCCACACTACAATACAGAGCTCCCTCCACACTACAATACAGAGCTCCCTCCACACTACAATACAGAGCTCCCTCCACACCACAATACAGAGCTCCCTCTACACCACAATACAGAGCTCCCTCCACACTACAATACAGAGCTCCCTCCACACTACAATACAGAGCTCCCTCCACACCACAATACAGAGCTCCTCCACACCACAATACAGAGCTCCCTCCACACTACAATACAGAGCTCCCTCCACACTACAATACAGAGCTCCCTCTACACCACAATACAGAGCTCCCTACACCACAATACAGAGCTCCCCTCCACACTACAATACAGAGCTCCCTCCACACTACAATACAGAGCTCCCTCTACACTACAATGCAGAGCTCCCTCTACACAATGATACAGAGCTCCCTCAACACTACAATACAGAGCTCCCTCAACACAATGATACAGAGCTCCCTCCACACTACAATACAGAGCTCCCTCTACACCACAATACAGAGCTCCCTCCACACTACAATACAGAGCTCCCTCTACACTACAATACAGAGCTCCCTCCACACTACAATACAGAGCTCCCTCCACACCACAATACAGAGCTCCCTCCACACCACAATACAGAGCTCCCTCTACACCACAATACAGAGCTCCCTCCACACTACAATACAGAGCTCCCTCCACACTACAATACAGAGCTCCCTCCACACTACAATACAGAGCTCCCTCCACACTACAATACAGAGCTCCCTCCACACCACAATACAGAGCTCCCTCCACACTACAATACAGAGCTCCCTCCACACTACAATACAGAGCTCCCTCTACACTGCAATACAGAGCTCCCTCCACACTACAATACAGAGCTCCCCTCTACACTACAATACAGAGCTCCCTCCACACTACAATACAGAGCTCCCTCGACACTACAATACAGAGCTCCCTCCCACACTACAATACAGAGCTCCCACCACACTACAATACAGAGCTCCCTCTACACTACAATACAGAGCTCCCTCCACACTACAATACAGAGCTCCCTCTACACTACAATACAGAGCTCCCTCCACACTACAATACAGAGCTCCCTCGACACTACAATACAGAGCTCCCTCCACACTACAATACAGAGCTCCCTCCACACTACAATACAGAGCTCCCTCTACACTACAATACAGAGCTCCCTCTACACTACAATACAGAGCTCCCTCCACACCACAATACAGAGCTCCCTCCACACTACAATACAGAGCTCCTCCACACTACAACACAGAGCTCCTCTACACTACAATACAGAGCTCCCTCTACACTACAATACAGAGCTCCCTCTACACTACAATACAGAGCTCCCTCTACACTACAATACAGAGCTCCCTCCACACTACAATACAGAGCTCCCTCCACACTACAATACAGAGCTCCCTCCACACTACAATACAGAGCTCCCTCCACACTACAATACAGAGCTCCCTCCACACTACAATACGGAGCTCCCTCCACACTACAATACGGAGCTCCCTCCACACTACAATACGGAGCTCCCTCCACACCACAATACAGAGCTCCCTCCACACTACAATACAGAGCTCCCTCTACACTACAATACAGAGCTCCCTCCACACTACAATACAGAGCTCCCTCCACACTACAATACAGAGCTCCCTCTACACCACAATACAGAGCTCCCTCTGCACCACAATACAGAGCTCCCTCGACACTACAATACAGACTCCCTCCACACTACAATACAGAGCTCCCTCCACACGCTACAATACAGAGCTCCCTCCACACTACAATACAGAGCTCCCTCCACACTACAATACAGAGCTCCCTCCACACCACAATACAGAGCTCCCTCCACACTACAATACAGAGCTCCCTCCGACACTACAACACAGAGCTCCTCCACACTACAATACAGAGCTCCCTCTGCACTACAATACAGAGCTCCCTCACACTTACAATACAGAGCTCCCTCCACACTACAATACAGAGCTCCCTCCACACTACAATACAGAGCTCCCTCCACACTACAATACAGAGCTCCCTCCACACTACAATACAGAGCTCCCTCTACACTACAATACAGAGCTCCCTCTACACTACAATACAGAGCTCCCTCCACACTACAATACAGAGCTCCCTCCACACTACAATACAGAGCTCCCTCCACACTACAATACAGAGCTCCCTCCACACTACAATACAGAGCTCCCTCTGCACCACAATACAGAGCTCCCTCCACACCACAATACAGAGCTCCCTCCACACTACAATACAGAGCTCCCTCCACACTACAATACAGAGCTCCCTCCACACTACAATACAGAGCTCCCTCTACACTACAATACAGAGCTCCCTCTACACACAATACAGAGCTCCCCTCCCACTACAATACAGAGCTCCCTCCACACTACAATACAGAGCTCCCTCCACACTACAATACAGAGCTCCCTCTACACCACAATACAGAGCTCCCCTCCACACTACAATACAGAGCTCCCTCTACACTACAATACAGAGCTCCCTCTACACTACAATACAGAGCTCCCTCTACACTACAATACAGAGCTCCCTCCGCACTACAATACAGAGCTCCCTCTACACTACAATACAGAGCTCCTCTACACTACAATACAGAGCTCCCTCTACACTACAATACAGAGCTCCCTCCACACTACAATACAGAGCTCCTCCACACTACAATACAGAGCTCCCTCTGCACTACAATACAGAGCTCCCTCTACACTACAATACAGAGCTCCCTCTACACTACAATACAGAGCTCCCTCCACACTACAATACAGAGCTCCCTCTACACTACAATACAGAGCTCCCTCCACACTACAATACAGAGCTCCCTCTACACCACAATACAGAGCTCCCTCCACACTACAATACAGAGCTCCCTCCACACTACAATACAGAGCTCCCTCCACACTACAATACAGAGCTCCCTCTACACCACAATACAGAGCTCCCTCCACACTACAATACAGAGCTCCCTCTACACTACAATACAGAGCTCCCTCTACACTACAATACAGAGCTCCCTCCGCACTACAATACAGAGCTCCCTCCACACTACAATACAGAGCTCCCTCCCACACTACAATACAGAGCTCCCTCCACACTACAATACAGAGCTCCCTCTACACTACAATACAGAGCTCCCTCCACACTACAATACAGAGCTCCCTCTACACTACAATACAGAGCTCCCTCCACACTACAATACAGAGCTCCCTCCACACTACAATACAGAGCTCCCTCTACACTACAATACAGAGCTCCCTCCACACTACAATACAGAGCTCCCTCTACACTACAATACAGAGCTCCCTCCGACACTACAATACAGAGCTCCCTCCACACTACAATACAGAGCTCCCTCTACACTACAATACAGAGCTCCCTCCACACTACAATACAGAGCTCCCTCCACACTACAATACAGAGCTCCCTCCACACTACAATACAGAGCTCCCTCTACACTACAATACAGAGCTCCCTCCACACTACAATACAGAGCTCCCTCTACACTACAATACAGAGCTCCCTCTACACTACAATACAGAGCTCCCTCCACACTACAATACAGAGCTCCCTCCACACTACAATACAGAGCTCCCTCTACACTACAATACAGAGCTCCCCTCCACACTACAATACAGAGCTCCCTCCACACTACAATACAGAGCTCCCTCTGCACTACAATACAGAGCTCCCTCCACACTACAATACAGAGCTCCCTCCACACTACAATACAGAGCTCCCTCCACACTACAATACAGAGCTCCCTCTACACTACAATACAGAGCTCCCTCCAACACTACAATACAGAGCTCCCTCTACACTACAATACAGAGCTCCCTCTACATTACAATACAGAGCTCCCTCCACACTACAATACAGAGCTCCCTCCACACTACAATACAGAGCTCCCTCCACACTACAATACAGAGCTCCCTCTACACTGCAATACAGAGCTCCTCTACACTACAATACAGAGCTCCCTCCACACTACAATACAGAGCTCCCTCCACACTACAATACAGAGCTCCCTCCACACTACAATACAGAGCTCCCTCCACACTACAATACAGAGCTCCCTCTGCACTACAATACAGAGCTCCCTCCACACTACAATACAGAGCTCCCTCCACACCACAATACAGAGCTCCCTCCGACACTACAATACAGAGCTCCCTCCACACTACAATACAGAGCTCCTCTACACCACAATACAGAGCTCCCTCTACACTACAATACAGAGCTCCCTCCACACTACAATACAGAGCTCCCTCTACACTACAATACAGAGCTCCCTCCACACTACAATACAGAGCTCCCTCCACACTACAATACAGAGCTCCCTCTACACCACAATACAGAGCTCCCTCCACACTACAATACAGAGCTCCCTCCACACTACAATACAGAGCTCCCTCTACACTACAATACAGAGCTCCCTCTACACTACAATACAGAGCTCCCTCCACACTACAATACAGAGCTCCCCTCCTACACTACAATACAGAGCTCCCTCTACACTACAATACAGAGCTCCCTCTACACTACAATACAGAGCTCCCTCTACACCACAATACAGAGCTCCCTCCACACTACAATACAGAGCTCCCCTCCACACTACAATACAGAGCTCCCTCCACACTACAATACAGAGCTCCCTCCACACTACAATACAGAGCTCCCTCCACACTACAATACAGAGCTCCCTCTACACTACAATACAGAGCTCCCTCTACACTACAATACAGAGCTCCCTCTACACTACAATACAGAGCTCCCTCTACACCACAATACAGAGCTCCCTCCACACTACAATACAGAGCTCCCTCCACACTACAATACAGAGCTCCCTCCACACTACAATACAGAGCTCCCTCCACACTACAATACAGAGCTCCCCTCTACACTACAATACAGAGCTCCCTCTACACTACAATACAGAGCTCCCTCTACACTACAATACAGAGCTCCCTCCACACCACAATACAGAGCTCCCTCCACACCACAATACAGAGCTCCACTCCGACACTCCCCCGACTCTGTCCCCCCTCACTCCCATTCTGACCCCGGAGGGTGAAAGGTCAGCGTTCCCACCCCCCCCCTGCCACCCCGCCAACCGTCGCCACCCGGTAACGGGCCTACCTACCGAGGTGTAGGATTTCCTGCAGGAGTTGCAGCCGTAGGCCTTGACCGTGTCTCACGGTGTGGGTCGCGAGGTGGATCTGCAGGGAGGGAGAGTCTGTGTACGCCCTGTGGCAGTGCTGGCATTTGAAGGGTTTGTCCTTGTTGTGCTGTCTTCTGTGTGACTTGAGGGAGAAAGAGAGAGAGAGGGAAGAGAGAGAAGAAGAGAGAGAGAGATTGGGGGAGAGAGAGAGAGAGAGTCAGGCCGAGCCGAGCCCCGCCAGCGCGCACGGACGGCCCTCTGGGGTGGAGAATTCCAAAGGTTCGCAACCCTCCGAGTGAGGAAATTCCCCCTCGTCTCAGTCTAGGATGGCCGACCCCTTGTCCTGAGACGGTGCCCCCTCGTTCTGGACTCTCCAGCTATGGGGGAACACCCTCTCAGCATCTACCCTGTCGAGCCCCCCCTCAGAATCTTAGATGTTTCAATGAGATCACCTCTCGTTCTTCTGAACTCCAGAGAGTCTCGGCCCATTCTGCTCAACCTCTCCTCATAGGACAACCCTCTCATCCAGGGATCAATCTGGTGAACCTTCGTTGCACCGCCTCGAAGGCAAGTATATCCTTCCTTAGATAAGGAGACCAGAACTGGACGCAGTGCTCCAGGTGAGGGTCTTACCAAAGCCCCTGTACAATTGTAGTAAGACTTCCTTACTCTTGTCCTCCAAACCACTTGCAATAAAGGCCAAACATACCATTTGCCTTCCTAACTGCTCGCTGTCCCTGCAGGTTAACCTTTCTGTGTTTCTTGTACGAGGACACCCAAATCTCTCAGCACTGAAAGAGGGACAGGCCGTCCTAATGCAGTCCGAATTATACCAAGACCTGGTAACTGGTGGGTTTCTGAGAGTCGCCAAAGTTCACGACCCGCAAAAGAACCATCTCCAGCTGCTTCATCAATGACCTTCCCTCCATCAGAAGGTCAGAAATGGGGATGTTCGCTGATGACTGCACAGTGTTCAGTTCCATTCGCAACCCCTCAGATAATGAAGCAGTCCGTGCCCACGTACAGCAAGACCTGGACAACATCCAGGCTCGGGCTGATATGTGGCAAGTAACATTTGCACCAGGCAATGACCATCTCCAACAAGAGAGAGTCAACCACCTCCCCTTGACATTCAACGGCATTACCATCGCCGAATCCCCCACCATCAACGTCCTGGGGGCCCACCATTGACCAGAAACTTAACTGGACCAGCCATATAAATACTGTGGCTACGAGAGCAGGTCAGAGGCTGGGTATTCTGCGGCGAGTGACTCACCTCCTGACTCCCCAAAGCCTTTCCACCGTCTACAAGGCACAAGTCAGGAGTGTGATGGAATACTCTCCACTTGCCTGGACGAGTGCAGCTCCAACAACGCTCGAGAAGCTCGACGCCATCCAGGACAAAGCAAGCCCCGCTCGATCGGCACCCTAAACATTCACTCCCCTTCACCACCGGCGCACCGCGGCTCGCAGTGTGGACCGTCCACAGGATGCACTGCAGCAACTCGCCAAGGCTTCTTCGACAGCACCTCCCAAACCCGCCGACCTCTCCCACCTAGAAGGACCCAGGCAGCGGGCACATGGGGACAACCCCCACCCGCCACGTTCCCCTCCGAGTCACACACCATCCCGACTTGGAATATATCGGCCGTTCCTTCATCGTCGCTGGGTCAAAATCCTGGAGCTCCCTTCCCAACGGCACGGTGGGAGAACCGTCACCAGACGGACCGCAGCGGTTCAAGATGGCGGCTCACCGCCACCTTCTCAAGGGGGCGATTAGGGATGGGCAATAAACGAGTCGTTGCGGAAGCCGAAATCACAGCGGGGGCGGGGGGGCGAGGAGATTTCCAAAGGTTCACCGCCCTCCGAGCGAAGAAATTCCTCGTCCTCTCAGTCTTGGATGACCGAACCCCTTGTCCCGAGACTAGGCCCCCTGGTTCTGGACTCTCCGGCCATGGGGGGGGGGGGAACGCCCTCTCAGCACCGACCCTGTCAAGCCCCCCGCCCCTCTGGATCTTAGATGTTTCAATGAGATCTCCTCCCGTCCTTCGAGACTCCAGAGAGAGTCAGAGGCCCGTTCTGCTCAACCTCTCCTCGGAGGGAAACCCTCTCGTCAAGCCCTTAATTTTAAACGTGAGATTGATGGATAGCCGGGGGGAGGGGGGGCCACGATCCCCCCTCCTGTTCCCGTCTCCCGACCAGATCTCCGGTAATGTCTCCCCCGCCATCGAGGCGGAGGCCGGATTACGTCGGACGACCCCGGGGGGGAGGTCTCTGGGGTCGGGGGGGAGAGAGGGTCTTACCTGTAAGTTCGAGAGCTGAGTGAAGCATTTCTCACAGCCTGGTTGTGCACATTA